>NC_012872.2:43166856-43167551 GCF_000003195.3 Sorghum bicolor
ATATATATATATATATATATATATATATATATATATATATATATATATATATATATATATATATATATATATATATATATATATATATATATATATATATATATATATATATATATATATATATATATATATATATATATCACTCACATATACTTCCTTTGTATCTGGGATTGACCAGTCCCCTCCCTTGGTGTGAGTAGTCATCCAAAGATCCAAATCAGCAGGCTCCTCACCAGTTGCCGGGTCTCTCTGAGATGGCAACACATGTAGTATGGGTTATTGATTTTTGTAAAAAATAACTAAGTCAGTAAACCTTGTCATTACCTGATCATAGCTTATTTGGGAAAATGGTTTGGATCCCATGAGATGTTGTGTCTTTTGCTTCTTACGGTTTTCTGTGTTCTTGGTGCTCTTCTTCTATAAATAGTTTACAAATTATGTGATTAAAACAGTAAATTGATCATTTATAAAAAAGGACATTTAACCATTTTACACACCTGAAAGCTCTCACTCCCAAAGTACTGGAGCAAGTAGTACCACTCAACATTATCCAAATCCTCAGGCTTATGTTTCATTCTTTCGGCATCAGTGCGATAGGCCCTATATGTAGCATTGAATGCAGCACGCCTTCCTTTGTACCTCTCCTTGGCAATGGCCCAATCTTTTCTTTAGGTTTGTCACATTTTGTCGGCGCC
>NC_012872.2:43177161-43205035 GCF_000003195.3 Sorghum bicolor
ACCGGAAAAAAAAAGAAAGAGGCATAAGATTATTTCTTCTGCTATTGACTTTTTGACTATTCGATACACACCCTTCCATGTTTTCACTCCTATAACTGGAGTCTTTTTCCTGGTAAATGTTACCTCCTCATCCACAAATGACCGATGGTTCTCACCAATTGGGCCACCCAACCTAGGATTAGGATTAAATTCTATTTTTAATTTTTGTGTCCAATTCCTAATTCTCTTGTTGGTTACTGTAAGACCTTTGAGACATCCTCTTCCACGTTTTTTGGAACTTTCTCCTAATTGAACATTAAGAAATAATGAAACATCCATGATCAGCAAGAGTTTTTAATATAAAATATAAAATAGAAGGACCAACACATACCGTCTCCTAGATTTATTGGTTTCCTGGCATGACTCGGCCTATCATTTTGCTCCCCTTGAGTTATGTCATCATCATTTGTATTTTCTTCCAATAATGATACTACAAAAAGAATGAAATCAACACATGTTAACAATTGTTTTATTATTTGCAGAATAGTAAACATGTTTGAATTAGTAAAGATATTTAATTACGCATGTGTCGACGATGGCCTGTATGCCTTAGCCATTCTTTATATGTTTCAATGGTTTCATCCCTAAAGGCATCCCTTAAATCTGCGAGTAATGATGAAAATATAATACCATTTTTTAGAGCAACACTTTGTTAAAACAGGTTGAACGAGTGAATCATTGAACAATCTTGCCATTATCTGGATCTTTGGATTGCAGCTTTTTTAGCCACAACTTGTAGGCATCAATGTCCTCAAGTTTACTTGAATCATCACTGTCTTCCTTCTCCCTTGGTCGCTTAATCGGTGTTATTGCAACATGTTTCTCATGTTCCTCCTCCTTCGACAGTACCAACCTGATTTCCTTCTCAGCCTCATTCATACATAGCACAGTATCGGCATCTCGTGTATAACCCATGGCTTGAAGTTTTGCTACGTCAATACCACAACGCATCTTGTAGTACACAAAGTCCCTAGGTCCGTACCCAAGTTGTTCTTTAAAACATGCCAAGTTAAAATATGTGACATCAGCTTTATCTAAATGTACATCTACAAATTCATATTCTGGATCCTTTCCCTTGCATTGGAAATATATTGTCCAAACCTCTCCGGTCTTTGGATCACTGCAGGTATAAAATAGTTATTTTCATCAACTCAATTTCACATAAATACAACAATTAAAAATCAAAGAATCAACAACCGTACAAATCATAACCTATATAAAATTACACTAGGAAAATAAACTACTGAAATGATTGATTTCCTATTTTGCCGAAATACATCTGTTCATGACAAGTCTAACATTTTTCTTAATTTTTTGAAGTCCCTACATGTTTCTTTTATTTTTAAATGTTCCTGTAACATTTGCTCCAATAATTCTTAATAGCTTATTAGCTTCTTCTAGTGTTGGCTTCCCTTTCACATCTTCTTGACACAGTAGAGGACGTAGGCACTAGCGAGCTGAAGAAACAAATTGGCGTGCATGTGCAAGATGAGAAACAAAAAGCAAGAGCAGGAGGGAGCAGCAAGTCATGCGCGACATATAGAGCCTGGGACGCCGCCGCTGCCGCCACTGCGTGCCGAGTGGGGAGCGGACAAGCAGTATTTGATGATATCCGTAATCCATGTGCTTGTGAGATTAGATTGGCCTAATAAAACATAAAACATATATCTAAACAACTATACTACTCACCGTATACGTGTGTGTCTATGATCTCTTGGCCGGCTTTCCCCTTAACTTCAGCATACTGGCGGCGCCTACACCACACGCGCATCATCCTCACCGGCCGCCGTCCTAAACCTACGGCCGGTCCCCTCGACAGCCTCGTCCATCATCTTTGAGTCGAGAGCCACCGGCCACGTACCAGCGTATCAGCATTTACGTGCTCACACGGCCACACTGCGTTGACGTCAGCATCGTCGCTGGTTCCCAGACTTGGGGCTCATCACTAGTCCGCTGCTTCTCTCCAATCCAATCTGATAACCCCAATCAGCCAATGAGCCAATAGGGTCCATCCTGGTGAGTCCACAAGTACTAATTTAGTTTGATTGTTTTGTAGTTATTTTTTTATTTGCTTCTGAATGAATTTCTAAATGCTGATCCATTAGTATATTATATCTAGTCAAACTAGGAGGAAACTATTAGATCGATGAAGGAATGTAATAATATTGACCCGCTAGGTTTCTCTATGCCATCGATGGACATTGGACAAGCTAATTTAGATCATGTAGAAACAATTGTTTGTGTTAATTGATGGCCTTCTACCTTTTCTGTTACCGAATCTGTTTATCTTGTATTCCAATTCATATCAGCTTGCTGAAATAAAATACATAGAAAAACTGGCGCGGTGTTGTGGCACCCCAGCCTTTGTAGGCCAGGTAGCCTGGATAGCAGTAACGTGGAGGCGTTTTTGATTAATGCTAGAGCTTGCTTGCCCCTTTGTCCCGTGTGCCTACCATTCAGTTTACACAAAGGAGATAATATGGTTTCCTCTATATGCAATTATGCATCCAATGATTTATATATTAAATTGTACATAATATAGCTAGGAAAACATGGTTCTTTGCTTCAACAATGATAAATACTATGAAGTAATTGTCCTCATCAAGCTTGCATTATGCTCATCAGAATCACTGTTTCACCAAAAAGCCACGTTTCTCTGTTTCACCAAAAATTAGATATATTCCGTGAAGCTGATTTACCAATGAAACAGTCCCAAATTGCAGAATATACTTACCAGACTGATTTAATTTCACTGGACCTTCATTAGTTCAATGCGTGAACATATTTTGTTGGCCTCCTTGACCTGTAGCATAATAGAAATAGCAAAAGTACTTATCTTTGTACATGTGCAATATAATGGAGATATAATTGGCACTAATAAAGATAACAATTATCATGTGCTTTGGAGATATTATCGAGTCACTAGTATAGTCGTGACAGTGTGGACTGTGGTGGCTGCCTGTATTTATATCCTATATTACCATAGTCTGCTTGTATTTGTAACCTACATTACCATTTTTTATGTCTGCTTTACCAGGAAATTTAAACTTATTGTACCGATTTAATTTAGATGTCAAGCTGAAGAAGGCAGGACAATCGGATAATATTGCTGGTGTTGTCGTTGGGAAGGTTGGGTCCGGGCTGAAGAGTCGGCGGACTATTTTCCAGGAGGCAAGGCAGCAACATGTCGATTGAAGATAGAAGCTGGATGCGCATGGCAAAGTATACTGCTGAATGGCAAAAAGGATTTAAGGACTTCATTAAGAATACCTTTGGAGGCACATCTAAAGAAGAAACTGCTCCATATCCATGTGCTCGTTGTCGTTGCATGTCCTATAGAAATCAAAAAGATGTTCAAAGTCATTTGGTCCTTAGGGGGTTTGATGAAAGTTTCATCCAAGGAGAAGTTGATGCTGAAGATTTAGTTGCATGTCCTCAGGTTGATAACCCTGCTGAAGCAGAATACGGTGACAGCGAAACAGGTGATGCGCCTGCTAGCAAAGAACTGATTTCTGCACTAATCAGAGGAGCTATGCATGGTGAACTCACAGGAAGTGGAGATGAAGAGCCAAATGAGAGTGCAAAGCAGTTCTTTAAGTTATTAACTGAGGCACAAAAGGAACTATATCCAGGCTGTAAGGAGGCTACAAAGGTTTCTTTCATTGTTAGGATCTTTCAAATGAAGTGCATGCATGGTTTCAGTAACAACGGAGTACAATCGATCCTTGATCTGTTCGCATTGTTGCACCCTGGTATCCCAGACACATTGGAAGAAGTTCGTAAGGTTGTTCGAGATCTTGGACTCGACTACAAAAAGATCCATGCATGTGTGAACGACTGTGTGTTATTTCGTGGGGATTATGCTAAGATGGATACATGTCCAACATGTGGTCAGTCTAGGTGGAAAGAGACCGATTCTTCTAAAGATGTGGAGTCCTCTAGCACTGGTGATGGACAAAAGCGTTTTCCACGTAAGATATTGCGGTATTTCCCACTAACTCCTCGGCTGCAAAGATTATATATGAGGGAGTCAACATCAACTCTTATGCGTTGGCATAAGGAAGGACTGGTGCATGATGGGAAAATGCGTCACCTTGCGGACTCGTTGGCATGGAAGCATTTGGATGTTGTGGAGAAGAAATTTGCATCTGAGCCTCGCAATGTAAGCCTTGGACTTGCCTCTGATGGCTTCAATCCATTTGGTATGTTGAATGTTGCATACACTACTTGGCCTGTCATCATAATCCCTTATAACTTGCCTCCTTGGTTCTGTTTAAAACAATCATACTAGATGATGTCAATGTTGATACCAGGGCCCAAATCTCCTGGAATGAACATTGATGTCTATTTGCAGCCACTGATCGATGAGCTAAAGGATCTTTGGGAAAAGGGTGTACACACATGGGATGCAACTGTTAGGAAAAATTTTACTTTACGTGCAGTTCTACTATGGACCATAAATGATTTCCCTGCATATGCCATGTTGTCTGGTTGGAGTACGAAAGGCAAGTTTGCATGTCCTTACTGTCACAAGTTTACAGAGTACTTATGGCTGAAATTTGGGTGCAAGCATTGCTATTTGGGTCATCGTCGCTTTCTGCCACAAAACCATAGATGGCGCAAGAATAAAAGTAGCTTCAATAACAAGGTAGAAACAAGGGAGGCTCCAGTCCCGCTTACTGGTGAAGTGGTTCTACAGGAGTATGACAGTTTTGAGCAACCAAAATTTGGGCAAGCCACAAGGAAGAGAAAGCAACGTGAAGAAGAAACTAGGTGGCACAATTGGAGAAAGAAGAGTGTATTCTTTCAACTACCATACTGGAAAAAATTGCTTATTAGGCATAATTTGGATGTCATGCACATTGAGAAGAACATTGGTGAGAGCATATTGGGGACATTGCTTGGTATTGATGGTAAATGTAAGGATGGTGAGAAGGCTCGGCTTGACTTGCAGAATCATGGGATTAGGAAGGATCAACATCCTATGGTGGAGAATGGCAAGTATAATTTGCCACCAGCATTGTATAGCTTAGGCAAGGATGAGAAGGAAATGTTATGCAAATTCCTACAAGGAGTGTGGATGCCTGATGGTTTTGCAGCAAATATAAAGAGATGCGTGGACGTCAAGGGATGTAAGGTTTCTGGGCTGAAGACTCATGATTATCATGTTATATTACAGAAACTATTACCACTAGTTGTCCGTGACATATTGCCTCAAGATGTTGCTATCCCATTGATTCAACTAAGTAGATTTTTTAGTTCATTATGTTCAAAGGAATTGGTGGAAAGTGAGCTTGAAAAACTAAGTTCTTCAATCAGAGAGACTTTATGTTGGCTAGAGATGTTATTCCCACCAGCATTTTTTGATATTATGATGCATTTGCCAGTTCATTTAGCTGAGGAGGCTAGAATTGGAGGACCTGTGTGTTATAGATGGATGTATCCAGTTGAGAGGTATCTACGTACGCTGAAAGGATATGTGAGGAACAAAGCACAACCTGAAGGTTCTATAGCAGAGGGATATATTGTTGAGGAGTGCATGACATTTTGTTCTCGGTTCCTAGATGATATTGATACAAAGCTGAACCGCCCAGAGCGTCATGAAACCAGTGTAGTGAATGAACCACCATCTGGGCTTAGCATATTTCAGACTATTGACTGCAGTAAGAAAGGTTCCAAAGTTGAGACTATTCCTAGTTTAGAGTTGAAACAGATGCGACACTACATAATAACAAACTGTGATGAGGTTGTTCCATGGATTGAGTAAGTTGAAATTACAATTGATCTGTGTTTAATATTACCCATGATTAATGGTTTTCTAAATGAGTACCTTTGTTTTGAACATATATAGTTTGCATAAGGAGGAACTCAAAAAGATTACTACACATGGTGTTGAGAGACGTCACAGGGAGCAATTTGTTGGATGGTTTGAACGTAAGGTGAGTAACATTGTTAGCTGCATGGTTACTTGAAATAACTACTGTCTATATTTATTTTGCTGTGTTCAAATCAATTGTAGATGAATGAACTTTATGAAGAAGGGAGGATTAGTGATACACTATATGCCCATTCTCGAGGACCACACCACCATGTTCGTGTTTTCAACAGGTCCTTCATTAATGGTTTCTATTTTCGAACGGCATCTATAGAGGGTCCCTTGAATACACAAAATTCAGGGGTTGCAGTTAAGGGTACTGATAGTTCTGCAAATATGGAGTGGTATGGTGTCATTAAAAAGATATTGACACTTGATTTCCCTGGTGAAAAAGAAGTTGTACTGTTTCATTGTGATTGGTATGATGTACCTGGTCCTAGTAAGAACAAGGGCAGAGGTTACCGTAAGGATCAATATGGGATTGTAGATGTTGATACAACTCGTTTTCGATATCTAAATGATCCTTACATCCTGGGGACTCAAGCTGAGCAAGTTTTTTATGTGAAAGGTGCAAAGAAACCAGATTGGAGCTCTATTGTAAGATTAAAGCCTAGAAATTTGTTTTCCATGCCTGAACCACTAGACATAGAAAACGAGGGAGAGCTTGATATTGACTCCCTAGAGGTAGAGGTGGAAGCTATGAATATTTTGAACCAGAATGAAGACTTGTTAGCTTGGAGGAGGACTGACCTCGAAGGTGTGACTGGAGATGCAACTGTCATTGAAAATGTGCAACCCATGCCTAAACCATGCGATGTGGACTTAACTGATAATGAAGATGACGATACTGATGACACCTACATTGACGATGGACATGTAGCACCTGTAAACTCTTTAGGCACCAGTCTTGATGATGAATTCTTTGTATAAATTTGGATTTAGGAAGCTGCCAGAGCAAGGTCATGATGGAGAAGTTGTTGTAGGCTAAAACAGGAGGTTCGTTCTCACCCTCTTGTTGTTCTTAGTTTTCTGAAATTATTGTTATGTGCACTGACTTGAAATATATTATTCATGTAACAGGAAGAGGCGAGAAACATATGAAGATAATGCTAGACCATCATAGGTAAACAAAAAGAAACCTACAGCAAAGTAAAAGAAGACACCAAAGAAAAAAGACCTCAATTAAAAAGAAGCATACGAAGGAAGTTGCTACTCCACAACCTAGTTTTGTCTGAAGCCTCAAAGACTTTATTGCCAGCCTATGAAGTATGAACTTGTGTCATGCGGACAGCTATAGAAAATAAGTAGAGGGCAGCTATGTTGCCTATGGTGTCTTTTGCTTAAGCTACCTTTGTGAAATGAATTTATGTCATTTGCTTATGTTAGCTATGTGAACTATATTGAAACTAGGTGTGTAAACTATGCTTCTGTTAGCTGTGTGTGAGCCAAGTTGATGTCATCTCTGTCTATTAGAAACTGGCGTCAGCCCTGTGAACCAAGTTACATTTGCTCTGAATTGTGAAACTTGCAAATTAGCATGATGAACATGCTCAGATTGGCCTATGCTCTTTTCTTTTATCTGAATTATGAATGTGAAACTGAACAAGATAAGATTGGACTGTGCCCTATTTTTCTGAACTAGCAAATTGGCATGCTGAACATGCTTCAGATTGGCCTGTGCTCTTTTCTTTTTTTCTAAACTGTGAAATTGTCTAGATGGAGAGCGAACATGCTTAATTCTCATATTGCATCAGATAGTAACTTTATTAATCCCTCTCCTTTTATAAAATCAAGATGCTAAACCTGAGGCATGCTAATAACAAACAATAGATTTCTTTCATCCTAATTTCCAAGTGATCATATATTTATTTATCCTTGAGAGTCATAATTTCATTAATTAGTTTGTGCATATCATTTTTATATTAGAATAACAAGAAAAACATCGAAGCTCCCTATACATGCATACAGCGTGCAGGTGGTCCCAACTGATGGCAAACTAGCAACACTCAAGTACAGCTGAAATTGCAATAGAAAATTTCCAATTAGATGAATTCTAATATAAAGTCTTGATAATGTTGTTTTTGTAATGGCATGGATCCAATTAACCCAAGTGTCAAAGTAGTTTGTGCAACCAACAACTTCATGTGGCAATATGACTAATAATTTAGAACCAAATTTACTACACTATTGCAACATATGTTACAAGTAGCAATAGAACATTATGCCATACAACAAATTATTTTTTATGCAATATAGCGTGACCATTTGCAACGCCAGCCAAAATAAAGGCAACACAGTTTTTTTGTGGTAATATTGCAATCTACTCGCAACCACTGTTCGAATGGTGGCAACAATGATGTTTTATCGCAACATAAATTTATTGTTAATACAACATAACTTATTTTGTTGCAATATTCAGACACACTTGCAACCACAGTTTAATCGTGGGCATAACACGCACCTATTGCAACAAAGATTATGACTAACACAACCCAATAATTTAGATGCAATAAGTGACATGTATCGCGACCAAATATAGCCGATGATGCAATAGAGCCTTCTATTGCGACTAAATTTATGGTGTTGCAAATACAAGTGGTTGGATTAAGGTTAAAACCTTGTAGTGTCAGGCGGATCCAAGGGCACCATTGTGCTCCTGGAGTGATTCCGCATCGATGGAGGTAGGTGGCGCTAGGGTTCTAACGACGGAGAGGGGTCGCCGTCGGCCATGGCGGCACGGCGGAGCTACCCCGGCTTACGCCGGCCATCTCCGACCGGTAGAGCGTCGGGGAAGGGTGGCTTAAGCACCAATGAGTTAGCGCGGAGCTTTCTAGGTAGAAACGCCTAACCCTAACGGCTCCAGTGAGCCTGCTCACGTGCGAGGTGCTTGTCGGCGGTGAGCACGGCGTTGCGGCGGCCGTGTTCCCGCGTGACTGTGGTGTTTCAGCCGGAATGGCGTGACGTGAACTGACACCAAGACCTAAGAAAACCTTAACGCGACTCAGAAGGAAGAAAGGTGGCAAGAACGGAGCAGCGGCGAGGTTCGCCGAAATCGGGGTCATGACGGCCGTGAACCCGACGACGAGGAACTCGCGAAATGTCGCTCACCTAGGGGAGATCTGGTCCAACTGAGTGGTGGAGAAGATGGAGGAGCTCGAGGCGGACTTGGAGACACTCGGAGGCGAGGCAAGACGCAAAGGCGAGGGCGCGAGAAGCTCGTGAAGCTCACGGCGGCAATGGCGACGACGCTTTCACCTGGCGGGCAGGGAGAGAGTGGACGGGCGCTGATTGAGTGCGGGGTGTCGTGGCGTCCATGACGACGCCGACAGCCTGACGGGTGGGGCCAACACCGGCGTACGGGCGCCAACTGGTGGACAGATGTCGCGCTGGGCGACCACGACGGCGAGCTCGGCTCTGAAACGGACCACACGATCACTGACTGACAGAGCAACTTGAACGAAGATTATCTTCCAAACCAAAGCGAGTTAGGAGATGGTGTAGTTCACAAAGTTGGAGTACTAGCTGAGTTCTACAACATTGTCAACTAGAGCAAGAGCCAGATCGGCCTGGTTTGAAAGATATGAAGTTTTCAAAATCGATCAAGCAAACTACTGCATCCCCAGACTTAGAAAAATTTTCTAAGTGTTAGAAACAGCCCCAAATCTGCCTTGTGGGTCACTTTTGAGCTAGATGTGATCATTTTCATGAGATGGCCATAAAACAATTCTACAACTTTGCTGTAGAAAGTTTGACATGCAAGTATTTTACGACACACTTTTTAAAAGCCTAAGCAAAAGAGGTTTCTAGGGCTTATACAAAGAAATATGACTTAAGTGATTATTTTGGAGAAGTGACCAACATGAACATTGTTACCAAGGTTGAGTTAAGCATACATAAGCTAATTACCAAGGCTTAACACACAAGGATGAGCCTGGTTGACACAAACATAAGCATAGGAAGTATGATTAAACAAGTTAAAGCACACTAAAGCATAAAATGACATGGCTCAAGGTAGATGATGATCATGATATGCTTGAGTAGATGATAATGCTCATGTTATGCATGTGATTAATGCAACCATAACACTGGGGTCTTACAGTTGGAATCTAGGTACATGTAAAGAAAAGAGCAACTATTCATCATTTCCAAGACAAAATTTAAATGTTCATCATTTTTTATTTGGTTCTAGTTTAGTCTGACCCTAAACAAACTCTAATATTTAACTAATTTTAAACTCATAGAAGACTCCATGACTTGTGGACCTTCATGTGCCCACATATTTTTGGTATTTTTATGACTATATACACTCGATAATCGTTTAGGTATAATTACCTGATAACTAGGGGATGCTCCTCCCCCATGCTGGATGTTTGCAATACTTGGTGTTGATGTCCTTCAGAGCGAGCTAGCCAGTAGAAAACCTTGTGGGTGCCACTGCTAGACTTTCTCCTTGTTATGATATCCTTTCTGCATAGTAGTACTCCAACAAGAAAACCAAAACTCAAGGCTTGTATTTAATAATGGGTTAGCGGTCAGCCAATGAGCGAGTGATTATTCTTATGAGCTCATTTTAAGCAGGATTTCATATTTTTGATTTAAGCAGGATTTCATATTTCTATTCTTTATGAATTTTCTATTTCTGCTGCAGAAATTAAATATGAATACTATTTATTTTATTTTTTTATTTTTATTTTTTATGGCACCACAGTAAATATTCCTAAGGGACAACCATAAGTTTATTCACATGGGGCTTTGGTATTTATGATGCAGTAATTTATGGAGTAAATATTTGTTTGTATTTTGTATTTATGCCAAGAGAAATAAATATGCTACTAAAAGTATTAAAGCAAAATTACTAATGCATGTTAATTACTACCATTCTGACCTTATGGCTAGGGTACGGAATTTGCAGTCTACCGACAGGACTTGGATTGTGGAGAGGACTTACTCAGTGGGTTCATTGCCTGAGGTAACCTCAGTCAACTCCCCGTCTTCCTCCCATCTTGCTTCTGTCTCTTTTGCTTCTTGTTTCTCTAGTTCCAACTCTTCAGTCCTATTCTCTTTCTCCCAGGATGCTAATCAGGCTAAGATCTCCTCTTTCTCTTTCTTGGCGATCTGGTCCATCCTTTCAGCTTCTTTGGCCCACTCACTCCATCGGGGTGCTTGCGTGTTCTCTTCTTCGTCCATGAGGTGATCTTCATACTTCACAATCTTGCCAGGAAAGTCTTCCCATCCACAGTGAGGCTGGGTAGCCTGACATGGCTTGGCGTCTTCTCCTGTTGCATTCCTTCCTAATCTGCTCACAGTTAACTAATGTTCTAAATTGACAACATACCTTTCCGGTGGGTAGGTTGAAGTGGATATGCCCTGATCCGATGTAGATGTTGGCATTAGTTGTGTAGAGGAACGGTCTTCCCAAGAGGATTGGGATCTCATCGTCTCCCTGCATGTCAAGCATTGGAAAATCTGTAGGTATATAATGTTCTTGAATTCTTACCAATACATCCTTGACCATTCCTTCCAGGAATCTTAATGATTGATCCGCCATCTGCAACTGAATATGTGTTGGGTATAAAGGTAAATCAAATAATTCAACGTATACCTATTTTGACATTACGTTGTAGCCTGATCCACACAGACGGTGTAAGGGAAGGTGGTGTTGTTGATTGTGCAGTCAATGATTGGAACTCCTAGATCAACTCTCTTGATCGGACATGTAACACTCTAGGTGTTTGTCACTTGCTAAGTACTAGGTTTGAGATCAAACATGAAAAGTTCAATGTAAACAAAGAGGCCACAATGAATCTATGAAAGTAAACCCCAACTTGGACTTGGATGATGCACCTTTGCTTACATATAGGCCCTTTTATTAAAAGGTATGCTTGGATGATGCTAGTGGAACATTTTCCATGTGTCTCATATCCATCCCAATCTATGTTGGTCCTTGGAAAAGTTTGGTGAAGTTTGGAATCAAGAAGTCACTGTTGGCGGTTCTTAATGACATATTTACCCCACCAACATAGTCCATGCAAAGGAAGAAAAGCATGTATTTTACTCACATATACTTAGTAAATGCTTACCAAGTTCCACATGTAGTGCAAGTTGTGTTTTGCAAATCATATACAGGCATACAGGTGGAAAGCAAATAAAAAGGCGCAATCCGACACGTCAAAAAATGTGCAAATAAACAAGTACCCAAAAGCCCAATATAGAAGTGCATCAATTTGCAGGTGGATCTGGACTCAGGGGCCCGAGAGGAAGGCAACGGGCTTCGGTCCGGGGCCAGCGGGGCCCACCAGGGGGCGGCCGGCCCCTAGGGTCGGCTGACCCTGACCCAGCCCATTTCGGCACCTCCTTTCGCAGAGGCGGTGCTGAGCCTATCCTCCCGCAGTCCCCGCGTGCAAATTGCAGTTTACACCCTGGGGAACCGACCTTCCCCACCTATTTAAGGAGGGGGAGAAGGAGGCTCCATTCATCTCATCACATTCACAATCAACACTCCACCTTCAAGGCACTTGGGCACTACCTCTTCTTAGTTTTTCCTTTTAGCTTTTAGAGAGAGAGACTTGGGTGAGCTATCAAGGAGGGCTTGCCTCCTTGGAGAGAAACTTGGGTATGAATAAAGAATATCTTTACTCCAAGTCCATGCCTTATCATGTCCGATATAGTTCTTCATATGAACTAGAATATAGTTCTTATGCTATGGTATATAACATAGATCATAGGCCCTGTTTTATGATGCTAGCATATGAACTAGAATGTAGTTCTAGTGAAAATGATATGACATACATTTTAGTATATATTTCTTATAGTATAATGCTACCCTATGGCTAGTAGTGTATTATATGAACTAGTGCTAAGTGTATGTTGTATTATTCTCACTTAGGACTTTAGTCTAATTGCTTCATGTTAATTAATTGCCTAGAGATAGCTTTGTGTGAAGATGGGGGTTTATCATGCTCTTTTGAGTAGGCTCGGGCTTCTTACCTGTCGATCCGTAGGGTCGGGGACCCGGGGGAGTCCGAGTAGGTTCTTTGCATGTAAGCATGGTGCTTGGGTGTAAAGGCCGGGTAAATGCATTGTCCTAGTCCACGGTTCAGGGGATGGCGACAGGTGGTGACAGCCCTGTCCGTCCTTGGCATTACCCCACGTGTGGCTAGGGTGTAGGAGTCTAAATAGTTGCGGAGGTTGCAGGCAGACCAGTACTCGCGTAACCTCCCAAACCATCTAAACACAGGACTAGATCTAAGTAGTATAATTACATGATTAACTTGTTCTATGACATGATTTGTATCTAGGACCACACCTGCTCCAATAGGTTGTTTGTTTATTCTTTGATTCAATTCATTCTTTTAGTCTCTTTTTATTCCTTAGCCCATATGCCATGCCTAGATTGTGATGGATCACTATTCTACATATAAATGTTTATCACCTGCTATGACCTTTGATTCCATTATTGCTATCATAATTACTTTGATCTATGCTTATCTTAGAATCCTTAACATATTAAGCCTTCCTTAGAGCGAACCTATAAATACGACACTCGGTAAATCCCCGGGTTGAAATGCTACATGATAATTCTCATCCGCTTGCGGTACTTAAACTCCAAACCTAAGGAACTATCACCCCGGTATATACTTAACACTGTTGCTAGACATGCGCCGAGCTAGTGACTTGTTAAGGAATACCAACATGGCAATCGTAGTGCCACTACCATGATTAATAACTGGAACCCTACCCTAACGGTAATAAGGCGCCGTTATTGGGAAGGTAGATCTAGCTTCCTGTTCAAGGTGGTGATGCTACAGATCTGCCAATATAACACTGTCAATGTCATTATCATGAGTAGAGCAGAACCCTATTCTAGGTAGTGAAGCCAAGAAATGCTAACAAGCATTTCTGGCACCATTGCTTAGGATAGATTTATACTCTAATCTTGGTGATTGCATTAGTAAGTGTTATCACGACATTTCTGACATCGTTGCTGAGGACGGATTAAACCCTGTTCTTAGTGATGACGTTAAGAAATGCCAACAAGCATTTCTGGCGCCGTTGCTGGGGAAGGCTAATATGAAAATGATTCTAGATAAATATAATCAAGTAATCTGATGTGCGTAATGAGTCAATTGTTATGCAGGCTAACTCTGCCTGTTTTCTCCCTGTTGTTGATGAAACAGGAGGTATAGTGTATGCTTGGTTTCTCTTTGCCGGAAAACTACATCTCCGATCCCGAGGCACTCCTAAGGACTAGACGGTCTCGAACCGTTTCGTCTTCTGCTACTCCACCGACAAATGAACCAGCCGGTACCGCACCAACCCCGAACGAACTTATGGCCGCCGAGAAGACACTCCGCGAGTTCTCCGTGCCGGCTGTCACCAACGTGGCTGTTGACGGTTCTTAAGTATCAATTTTAATTATCAAATAAACAAGAGAAAGGACCAATATGCAACCAACAACTAGAATTAGGGTTTGATCTGACAGAATTCCACGAGTTTTGTTGTTTATCTGTTTCTGCAGGGGGTTATCAGGAAATAAGGAAGAAAGGCCCACGTGTCGGGATTACATAGAGATATCAACGCACCGTGCAATTTTACACCATCTAGAAGACTCCAGAAGCCACGAGACCGAAGCGGAGGCGAAACGGGGCCAGGCCCAGGGCGCCCGCCCTGAGGACCTGGGCGCCCGCCCCCCTCTGGAGCCAGATCAGGACTCTCTTCGCTCGGGATATTCCACCGACCTATTGGATCAAGAAAAACATAGTACCACCTCGCCTATCGACCCAAAAACGCATAGAAGGGGAGGACTATATAAGCAAGGCCCCCTGGCCCCTGGAGAAGACATGAAGAAATTATCATAGAGACTGAGGGGTGCCCTCGAAGGAAAACCTCTTCTCTAATTAATATTTCTTTTTAGGCTTAGCAATCAATGTAAGGTAGAAATAGATCTTCTAGTTTCTACTAGATTGAGATAGATAGAGTGGAGGTGTAGAGTGGAGGAAGCCCGGCCTGTCGGTGTCTACTCCAAGCTTGTACCTGCGCGATCAAGTTCTCCTAACCCGAAGCTTGCTCCTAGGATTCTTCAGTAATTCGACTTCTAAATTCTAGTAAGTTTTTGTTTTATTGTTCTTATGGTTTATGAGTTTACTTTAATCTCTTCGCGTAGAGTTTAGAGTAATCATTGCTAGCGTAAACGTGGTGTTTAGGCTGGGGTACTCATAGACATTCCCTGACTAGCTGGACCGTGGTAGTAGTGAGGAACGTGACAATTCCGAGCTACCTTTGTAGATCACATCTCGTTAGCAAGAAGGATAGAGTTTATAGGTGCGGGTTGAACATCCTTTGTAGTGTCTAGATTCCGTTAGCCTCCCCATTAGAACAGTAGATCATCCTTACCAAGGTTAGAAGGAGACTACGGTTGCAGTCTTCTCTATTTATCACTCACATCGAAAGACATTCTTTGTGCCTAAAGGTTAGTAGTAATGGACCGGTTAGTCAGATGCACTCTTTCTCCTAGTGGTAAAAAAATAAATACGATACTCTGGATAACCTCCCGGGTGAAGTGCTCACCGATATCCGTGCGCTTGCAGATCAATTCCTTATTGCGTTCCCAATATCAACAAGCATTTCTGGCGCCGTTGCCGGGGAGAAAGACGGTTGCTGAGATAACCTGAGTCTTACTATTAGCTTGTATCTATACTTTTATCTTTTCTTATCTTTTATATTCTTCATTTATTTTCTTTATTCTTACCTTATGGAAAACCAAAATTCTAAATCGATCCATGAGTCTGCAATCCCTTTAGCAACTGACATTTTACCATGGGAATCATCACAGCCTATCCAAACATCCCAGTATAAGTTAAGTTCTAGGTTGATTGCCATGATTCAAAACCTATCTTTTTCGGGAAAGGAAGACGAAAACCCTTACCTTCATATTAGAGATTTTGAGCAAACATGTGATTATCTTCGCATTGAAGGCATTTCTGATAAGACTTTACATTAGAAGCTTTTTCCTTTTTCTCTAAGGGGAGAAGCTAGACAATGGTACAGTCAGAAGGTAAGTCAACAACAAGGTGAATGGGGAGTTTTACGAGCCAACTTTTGCCTAGATTTCTATTCCCTTGACCGTATTGCCGACCTTAGACTCGAAGTCCTATCTTTTAAACAAAAAGATAATGAAACTTTGGGAAAATCCTGGAAACGTTTTTCTGATCTTTTAGAATCTGGTCCAAACCTTAATCTTGAAGACCCTGTTCTTTTATTTCACTTTTTTTGAGGTCTTCATAAAAATCACAAACAAATGCTTCACACAATGTCTAGAGGTTCTTTCTTTCGCATCCCTGCTGATGAAGCTATAGTGATCCTAGATAGAATCCTAGAAGCTGAGATGGATAATACCCTTCATGATGAAACCTACGAAGCCGAAGTAGACACTCTGCTAAACTCTTCATCTACTTTAGCTATCCCAAGTTCTGAGCCACAAGAGGAAGAAATTCCACTACCAGACTTCATGCTGGATATAGAATCCGATCTTTTTGCCGATTTTGGAAATATTTCAACTACCATTCTATTGACAAACCCCAAAACGGCCAGTTTAGCATTTATTTGCCAAGTGAATATCAATTGAGAGAGCTTATCTTAGTAATGAGTAGCGAATGGTTGGAGGAATCAGAGCTTTCCTCTGATGTAATCCGTTTGGACACACCCTCTATAACTATACGCTGTGCTTATAATTCTGATCGATTTAATGCTCTTTATAATCCTGTTGTGGGGATCAACATTATGTCTGAATCCTTTGCACTTAAACTATTTAAAAATCTTGTCCTAACCCCCACAACAAAGGTCATAAAGGAATCTTCAGGACGATTAGTCCCCAGTCTTGGAATTATTAATGTCCTACCTCTTACGGTAGAAGGCTCCATGGTTCATTTGAACTTCTATATCTTTTATACATGGGATTTCGACCTGTTGATAGGACAACCTTTTAGAAGACTCCTTTATGAAGGTCATACTGGAAAGTTACACATTTCTTTTGGAAAAACCTTTAAATTCCCAATAATAATTTCACACTCCTTAAATAATAAGGCCGAGTCATATCTTTTGCCTGATCCTATGGAGGAAGTAAAGGCTGCATCTCTAGAGCTTTTAGATGAACCAGACTTAGAAGACGAAACTCCTTTCTTCACAGAAGAAGAAGACGAACCTTCCGAGCCTGAACCCTTAGATGAGTTTGCAGAAACACCTAAACCTCCCATAGAGCTTAAAACTTTACTACCCGGTCTTACCTATGCTTTCCTAAACAATAATCCAGAGTTCCCTGTGATCATTAGCGATAAACTCACTCAGGATCAAACTCTGCGATTAATGACCATTCTTGAGAAACATCACTCAGTTTTCGGCTACTCACTTCAAGATCTTACAGGAATCAGTCCTATGATTTGTATCCATGTATTCCAACAGATCCTTCTGTTACACCCTCTCGAGAACCCCAACGTAGACTTAACAACACTATGAGAGAGGTTGTTAAAAAGGAAGTTATAAAGTTGCTGCATGCAGGGATTATATATCCTGTGCCGCACAGTGAGTGGGTGAGCCCAGTCCAAGTTGTGCCTAAAAAGGGAGGCATGACTGTTATTATGAATGAAAAGAACGAGCTAATTCCGCAACGCACCGTCACAGGATGGCGGATGTGTATAGACTATAGAAAACTAAACAAAGCCACGAGAAAAGATCACTTTCCTTTACCTTTCATAGATGAGATGCGAGAGCGGTTAGCAAAGCATTCGTTTTTCTGTTTCTTAGATGGATATTCAGGGTATCATCAAATCCCGATCCATCCTGATGATCAAAGCAAAACCACTTTTACATGCCCTTATGGAACTTATGCTTACCGTAGAATGTCTTTTGGGTTATGTAATGCACCAGCTTCTTTTCAAAGATGCATGATGTCTATATTTTCTGATATGATTGAAGAGATTATGGAAGTTTTCATGGATGATTTCTCTGTTTATGGAAAAACTTTTGATAATTGTCTTGAAAACTTAGACAAGGTTTTGCAAAGATGTGAAGAAAAGCACTTAATCCTTAATTGGGAAAAATGTCATTTTATGGTTAGGGAAGGAATAGTGCTAGGACACTTAGTGTGTGAAAGAGGGATTGAGGTAGACAAAGCTAAAATTGAAGTAATTGAACAACTACCTCCACCTGTAAACATAAAAGGAATTCGAAGCTTTCTTGGCCATGCTGGTTTTTATCGTAGATTCATAAAAGATTTTTCATTTATTGCTAGACCACTTACTCTTTTGCTAGCCAAGGATGCTCCTTTCGAATTTGATGATGCATGTCTAACATCTTTCAATTTATTAAAGAAAGCACTCATCTCTGCACCAATCATTCAACCCCCTGATTGGTCGTTACCTTTTGAAATTATGTGTGATGCTAGTGATTATGCTGTGGGGGCAGTATTAGGACAAACTATAGACAAGAAGCATCATGCAATTGCTTATGCCAGTAAAACTTTGACAGGAGCTCAACTTAACTATGCAACCACTGAAAAAGAGCTTTTGGCTGTTGTCTTTGCCATTGATAAATTTAGATCTTATTTAGTTGGAGCTAAAATAATTGTTTACACTGATCATGCTGCATTAAAATATTTGCTCACTAAAAAAGATGCTAAACCTCGCCTGATTAGATGGATCTTATTACTCCAAGAATTTGACTTAGAAATAAAAGATAAAAAGGGAGTAGAAGTTTCTGTTGCTGATCACTTGTCTAGAATGTATTTTAAGAGTCCACAGGAAACCCCCATCAATGATTCACTCCGGGACGACATGCTCTACGGGATTAACAGGTCCGACCCCTGGTATGCAAATATTGTTAATTTTATGGTTTCAGGGTATGTATCACCAGGAGCAAACAAGAAGAAGCTTATTCAAGAAAGTCGTTCACATATATGGGATGAGCCATACCTCTTCCGAGTATGCTCTGATGGCTTACTCAGGAGATGTGTGACCACTGAGGAAGGATGGAAGATCATCGACAGATGTCATTCGTCACCATATGGAGGTCACTATGGAGCATTCCGTACACATTCAAAGATCTGGCAGTGTGGATTTTATTGGCCTACAATGTATGAAGACACGAAGCAATATATCAGAACATGTGGGCCATGTCAAAGGCACGGAAACATAAATACAAGGGATGCAATGCCACTCACCAACAACCTTCAGATTGAGCTCTTTGATGTCTGGGGAATAGACTACATGGGTCCATTTCCTCCATCAAAGAAGTGTGAGTACATCTTGGTGGCAGTTAACTATGTCTCCAAGAGGGTAGAAGCATTACCTTGCAAGCATGCCGACAACGTTAGTTCAAAGAGGATGTTTGAAGAAATTATATTTCCAAGATTTGGAGTCCCCAGAGTAGTGATAAGTGATGGAGGAGCACACTTCATCGACAAACGCTTCAAGCAATATCTATCAAGACATGGAATCCGTCACAACGTCGCTACCCCCTATCATCCTCAGACAAGTGGCCAAGCAGAGACTTCCAACAAACAAATCAAGAATATTCTTCAGAAGACAGTAAATGAAATGGGAACGGCGTGGAAAGACAAGCTACCCGATGCACTCTGAGCATACCGGACAGCATACAAGACCCCAATCGGAATGTCTCCATACCAATTGGTGTACGGGAAGACTTGCCATCTACCTGTTGAACTAGAATTCAAAGCACACTGGGCCATAAAGAGATGGAATATGGACCTAGATGTTGCTGGAGATTATAGAAGAATGCAAGTATCAGAATTGGAAGAATGGTGAGAGAAGGCATATCACAATTCAAAGATCTACAAAGAAAGAGTCAAGAGGTGGCATGACAAGAGAATCAAGAAGAAGGAGTTCACACCTGGAGATAAGGTATTACTTTTTAATTCCAGGGTGAAACTTTTCGGGCATGGAAAACTCTGGAGCAAATGGGAAGGACCATTCAAGGTAATCAATTCATCATCCCACGGAGCTATCACACTTCAAAATAGCGAAGGTACGTTATTCAAGGTAAATGGTCAACGTCTTAAATTATTTTTAGAGCCCAATGAGGAATTTGAAGAAATAGACGTAGTCCATTTTTACCTTCCCATGGAGAATTAGAGCCCGACACTTTTGGTCTGATGGTTTTGGGTCATATATATATTTTTCTAAATAATTCCGCATCTAGAAACGCGCTCGGAGAAGTGGGCCCACAGAGGGGCTAGAGAGAGGGCGGGCGCCCAGATCAAGTGGGCGGGCGCCCAGCTCCTGTTCCCCCTCGGTCCCGACTTTCTCTGTTATGGAAAATGCACTTAGGGTGATCCGAATAATCCCTCGGATGGAAAGTTTCGCACGCACGTCGACGGGAGCAACCCGAACAACCCATAGAGGCACCCTTTTGACCCCTAAATAAACTGACCCCTGACCTCAGTTTTCAAACACCAAGCCACCAAGCTTTCTCTCCTTCAATTAGAGCTTGATTAGCTCTCCTTCAATTAAAGTTTGATTAGTTCCTTGCTACTCCAATGGCTGAGAAGTACCACGACGATTGGGAAGTCGTCCCCTTCAACCTCAACATGGAGCCTGTGGAAGACCCCGATGTCCGTGCTCTCGTCCCGGCTAACACAGAGCGTCAGCTAGAAGCCATGCCATTACGCCAACGCAGCTCCGCCCAATCTTACCATGCTCAACTAGTTCTCACCGCACCGCCACAACCCCTACTCCTCATAGGATCATCATCCAAGATGAAGACCACTATCAAGGTGCCAACCGGCACAAGGATCCTTCCACCTAGACCCAATGAGAGGGTCGTTGGAGTCAAGACCAACCGGAGCGGCGAGATCAGCAGTGTTCGCTACACTACGGAGGAGGAAAGGCCTTACTTTGAAGGGATTAGAGCAGCCAAAGTCCGTTTCATCCCTCCAAAGGCAGCCCCGAAGCACTCTCTCAATGCTTTTGAGACACCTCCCAAGCGTCGCAAGACTATAATGGATATTGATGAGGAAGTTCGCAGGCTAGATAGAGTTATCATAGACCTCCAGTCCTCGATTAATTCCCTCACTAGGCAGCTCTCTAACCAACACCATTATACTAGGCCTTAGGCAGGATCTTGCCAGTGCCAACAAGAAGATCAAAGAATTAGAGCGCCGCTAAGTTATCTAGATTAGACCTTGAGGCACTGCATCTTAGTCATCTATCTTTAAATTCGGTTTAAGTTTGCTATTATTAGTTTGCTATCAGTCTTTTGTAATAAATGCCTCAAGATCAATAAAGAGTATTATTATTATTATTATTATGTCTTGTGTGTCTCTACTTTACTTTTGTGCAAGAAAGCAGAAAACAAGTATGGGGGAGATCCCTCGACATGCCAAACACACTCCAACTACACCACTCCACGATTCAGGTACACACTCTGCACACTTTACACATACATTTATTTTGGATTATGCATATTATTGTTCCCAACATGATAAGATGAAAAGATTCAAAATATTTCTAATCATGATTAATCTCAATCTATGATATTTCCTGAAAACTTGCAATTATTATAAAATCATTTTAAGCCCCTGTGTTACTTAAGTCAATATGGAATGGTAGAGTATGAGTTTCTTATTCTTGATATCATTGTTGCTTGGAGAATTTATTTCAAAATATTCAAAATTCTAGCTACCATCCTCAGTGTTTTATATGCCTGATAAAACTAAAAATATTAATTATGATTATAAAAGCTATCTACTCTGTATTGAGTTTGTTCAAAATGAGTTAGACCCTTGTTGAGAGATTTATCATGCTCCCAAGATCAAGACATTATTTCAGTAAGATTCACTCTTCCGAAGTATTATTGCATTAGAGGCATGGGCTATGCAAAAATAGAGATATTTCGAGGAAATAAAAAGGAGCAAGTGCTCGACAACCTCGTAGAAAAAATGGACAAGTGTCCGGCAGTAGAATTAGGGGTACCTCGGTATCCACTTAAAAAAAAGAGAAAAGAGAAAAAAATGATAGCCCATGGTCCCTCTAATAAGCAATATGCCAGCAAGAGTTGACAAAGTTTTTAATTTCCAAAGTCTTTGATCTAAGAGTATGACATTCCCCTCCTCAGATCCCGTTTTGATCAGGCAATAAATGCAAAGTAAGAATGCTTGAGAATTTTTTCAAAATAAAACAGCCTCAGTGAGATATATATATATAAAAGATAATGAGTGATTTGAGAGAACCTATGAGGATCAAAAGGTATGCTAACTTTCTTTCAAAAATATACAAAAAAACTCCAAGTGATAGGATTGAGAAGAAAGGATCTTTACTCTTAACCATATACTTCCCTGACTATGGTACACAGTGGAATTTTAACACCCTGCAATTATATAAAGAATGTTTTTAAAATGTTTACCCCAGATATTTTTCTTAACCATCCTTTTCTCGAGGACGAGTAAAAGCCTAAGTATGGGAGTATTTGTTGACGGTTCTTAAGTATCAATTTTAATTATCAAATAAACAAGAGAAAGGACCAATATGCAACCAACACCTAGAATTAGGGTTTGATCTGACAGAATTCCATGCGTTTTGTTGTTTATCTGTTTCTGCAGGGGGTTATCAGGAAATAAGGAAGAAAGGCCCACATGTCGGGATTACATAGAGATATCAACGCACCGCGCAATTTTACACCATCTAGAAGACTCCAGAAGCCACGAGACCGAAGCGGAGGCGAAACGGGGCCAGGCCCAGGGCGCCCGCCCTGAGGACCTGGGCGCCCACCCCCCTCTGGAGCCAGATCAGGACTCTCTTCGCTTGGGATATTCCACCGACCTATTGGATCAAGAAAAACATAGTACCACCTCGCCTATCGACCAAAAAACGCATAGAAGGGGAGGACTATATAAGCAAGGCCCCCCTGGCCCCTAGAGAAGACATGAAGAAATTATCATAGAGACTGAGAGGTGCCCTCGAAGGAAAACCTCTTCTCTAATTAATATTTCTTTTTAGGCTTAGCAATCAATGTAAGGTAGAAATAGATCTTCTAGTTTCTACTAGATTGAGAGAGATAGAGTGGAGGTGTAGAGTGGAGGAAGCCCGGCCTGTCGGTGTCTACTCCAAGCTTGTACCTGCGGGATCAAGTTCTCCTAACCCGAAGCTTGCTCCTAGGATTCTTCAGTAATTCGACTTCTAAATTCTAGTAAGTTCTTGTTTTATTGTTCTTATGGTTTATGAGTTTACTTTAATCTCTTCGCGTAGAGTTTAGAGTAATCATTGTTGGCGTAAACGTGGTGTTTAGGCTGGGGTACTCATAGATATTCCCTGACTAGCTGGACCGTGGTAGTAGTGAGGAACGTGACAATTCCGAGCTACCTTTGTAGATCACATCTTGTTAGCAGGAAGGATAGGGTTTATAGGTGCGGGTTGAACATCCTTTGTGGTGTCTAGATTCCGTTAGCCTCCCCATTAGAACAGTAGATCATCCTTACCAAGGTTAGAAGGAGACTACGGTTGCAGTCTTCTCTATTTATCACTCACATCGAAAGACATTATTTGTGCCTAAAGGTTAGTAGTAATAGACCGGTTAGTCAGATGCACTCTTTCTCCTAGTGGTAAAAAAATAAATACGATACTCTAGATAACCTCCCGGGTGAAGTGCTCACCGATATCCGTGCGCTTGCGGATCAATTCCTTATTGCGTTCCCAAATATCAACAGTGGCCACTGGCCCCGCTGTTGACATGGCCGGCAAGAACTTCGAGCTACGCACCGGCCTGATCACCATGGTGCAGGCAAGCCCATTCTGTGGCTTGCCAAGCGAGGATGCGAATGCACACCTTGAACACTTCCTGGAGCTATGTGACAGGATTGTCATCAAGGACATCACTCCTGATGTCATTCGGCTCCGCCTCTTTCCTTTTTCCCTCATGGGGAAGGCGAAGAGGTGGTTCTATCGAGATAAGGAAGTTGTCACCACGTGGGCAAAATGCTCCGCGGCATTCCTCAGCAAGTTCTTCCCCATAAGCAAAACCAATGCTTTGAGGGGAATGATTGCCAATTTTCAACAAAATGCCAGCGAAACAATCCCTGAAGCATGGGAGCGGCTACAAGAGTACATCCTAAGCTTCCCCCATCACGGCATGGAGAACTGGATGGTGCTCCACAACTTCTACAATGGGCTCACGCCCATGTCGAAGGGACACCTAGACGCCGCCGCTGGAGGTGCGTTCCTATCACTTACCACCACCGGGGCCAAGGCCCTGATCGAGAAGATGGTAGAACACCAGAGCTGGGGGGAGGACAGAACTCAACCACCAGCTGCCAAAACACAAAAAGGCATGCATACCGTGAAGGAGACGGATATGCTTGCCGCAAAAATAGATTTATTGACGAAGCAACTCATCGAGAAGAACCAAGAGAACCCCTCGAACTCGGTGAAGGCCATAGACTCGCACATGACGTGCGAGGTCTGTGGAGAAGTTGGCCATTCGGGGAATGATTGCCCCAAAACCCGTGAAGACGCTGCCTACATCAACAACGGGTTCCGCCAACAAGGAAGCGCCAACCAAGGTAATGGTTGGAATAATCAGTCACGCTCTTCATTCCAAGGTAATTCGAGTTTTAATTCGAACCAACCTTCATTAAAAGACTTAGTTCTTGGACAGGCTAAAATAAATGAAAGGTTAACCAAAAATATGCTGTCCGACGACAAAATTTTAGAAAATGTAAATACGAAATTAGAAAACTTGACTTCTTCTGTTCATAATCAACTGAGCTTTAATAAGATGCTTGAAACACAAATAGCTCACATAGCTGCTGCCCTTCCTACTAAATATAAAAATAATTCTAAAAATGTAAAAGCGGTGACCACGAGGGGTGGTAAGACCACTCGTGATCCACCGAACCCTAACGCTGATGCAGGGAAGGACAAAGAGCAACAGGAGATAACAAAGAAAACCCAAAAAGATGTCAGACCAGAAGAAGAGGAAATGGCACCAAAAGACCCATTGGGGTACACGGACACCACGTACCTGCCATTTCCCACAAGAAATAGAAAACAAGCTGTGGATGAACAATTCACTCGCTTTGTTGAGATGATCGAGAAGATACATGAAAGCGTTCCTTTGATGGACGTTAAAGGGTCCTGCAACGTGGCAGCCCTGGCAGGACCCTTTAACACCGGTTGGTGTTACCAACCGGTGTTAAAGGGGGGGCCTTTAGCACCGGTTGGCCGAACCGGGACTAAAGGGTGGGCCTTTAGTCCCGGAAGGGCAGCACCGGCTCGGGAACCGGGGCAACAGGCCCTTCCCGACCGGTGCTAATGCCCGATCATGCAGCAGTGCTTCTTATGCCAAGTACATCAAGGATATCATCAACAACAAGCGCCCACTGCCATCCACTGAAACAATTAAGCTGACGGAAGAGTGTAGTGATGCTATACTCAACTGTCTCCCGGAGAAGAGGAAGGACCTGGAGTGCCCTACAATCACATGCTCAATCGGAACTCAGCGCTTTCATCATGCGCTATGTGATTTAGGTGCAAGCGTAAGTGTGATGCCTAAAGTTGTCTTTGACTAGCTCAACTTCACTCAACTCAAGCCAACCATGATGACTCTCCAACTGGCCGACTCATCGGTCAGGCATCCAACGGGAATAGCGAAGATGTACCAGTACAAATAAGAGGATTGTTTGTTCCCGTGGACTTTGTGGTGCTTGATATGGAGTTAACCAAGGAATCACCATTGATCCTTCGGAGACCCTTCTTGAGCACCGTAGGAGCACAGATTGATGTGAAGGAAGGAAAGATCAGTTTACACATCAATGGGAAGGAGGAGAAGTTTGAGTTCAAACCAAGGCATCTAGAGCAATGCTCAATGATCCGGGTTAGATATGGACCAAATAAACAGATAAAAGGGGTGCAGATACAGCCTGAAATTATTTATAGCATCTCTAAATCAGTAAAAAGACCTACACAAAAGCCGGAGCAAAAGAAAAAGGCAGCTCCCAAAAAGAAACATGAGGAGCAAAATAAAGCTTGTAAGCAAAACAAGGCTCCAGAAGAAAAAGAGAGTCCCCTTCCACCAAAGAAGGTATGGAAGGAGATCCAAAAGGCCACCACACCACCAATAACCAATCAGATGAAGTCGAGGCCAAAGAAGGAACAAGCATCTCCGTCCACTTCTCCCGGACAAGGAGATCCATCACCAAGCACGGGAGAAAAAGGTCTTGCTCACTAGACCTAAAAAGGTAAGCCCTGAAAATAATAATAATAATAATAATAATAATAATAATAATAATAATAATAATAATAATAATAATAATAATAATAATAATAATAATAATAATAATAATAAAAAACACCGGCCAGAAGCTAGCTCGGAGGACCCTCAATCCCGAGGTTATCTGCATTGCATATTTATTTTCATGCATCCTTAATTTTAAATTAGCATGTTTACTTTATGAAATTTCCATGTTTTAATTATTGCATATAAAAAAAATGAAAAATGCTAAAAAGACAAAAATATAATTCCACTCTTATATGTGATGTAAGATATATGCTTCTTCCTTGTTGAAATGATGAATAGTTGCTCTATCGTAATTTCTTTCCAGTATCTAGTTTCAACCTTGAATTCTCCAAATTAATAAAATAATTAAATGCGTGGGTTGCAAAATGCTCTATCTAAAGTCTAAAGTAATTAATGGATATATTTATGATGATCTGAGCTGCTAGTATCCGGTTCTAAACAACGCTAGAGTTCTGGAGTTTTTACAAAAATAAAATAATCACATTGAGTTAGATTAAGCTTTGTTGACCCTTTGAGAGGTTGTCATACCATTGAAAACAAAAATATTTCATTATGTTATCATCTCAAAAGTTTGTTAGAAGGCATATGGCTATGAAAAAAAAGCATCCGAGGAAATAAAAAGGGACATGTGTTCGAAACCTCAAAAAGAAAGATCACGAGGAAATAAAAAGGGACATGTGTCCGCAACCTCAAAAAAATAAAAAAAAATTGGGCAAGTGCCCAACAGTAGAATTAGCCACATAGCCATGTGTCTCTAATAGACAAAAAGAGAATGATGGAAAAGAAAAAGTTTTCAAAAATTCAATGGTATGATTAACTTTCTCTTTGGATCCATTGTTTAATTTGACAAATAAATGTGCTAAGTTTTGAAAATAAAAAAAAAAACTCCAAAACAAAAGTGAAGTAAAGAACTAGGGATATAGCGCTCGATCTGATCAAATCCATCCTGCAAATGCTTAAGGACTCGAGGTATGAGCAATAAGCCCCATGACATATCTGTTCAAAATTTAAAGGAGAATTCTTGTTTGAAGGTATGTACTCGATATAAGTGAAAATATTGTAGCAACTCCTGATCAACAACCAAGATCTTAGCTTCTTGCTCGAGGACGAGCAAGGGGTCAGCTTGGGGGAGTTTGTTGGCGGTTCTTAATGATATATTTACCCCGCCAACATTGTCCATGCAAAGGAAGAAAAGCATGTATTTTACTCACATATACTTATTAAATGCTTACCAAGTTCCACATGTAGTGCAAGTTGTGTTTTGCAGATCATATACAGGCATACAGGTGGAAAGCAAATAAAAAGGCGCAATCCGACACGTCAAAAAATGCGCAAATAAACAAGTACCCAAAAGCCCAATATAGAAGTGCATCAATTTGCAGGTGGATCTGGACTCAGGGGCCCGAGAGGAAGGCAACGGGCTTCGGGCCGGGGCCAGCGGGGCCCACCAGGGGGCGGCCGGCCCCTAGGGTCGGCCGACCCTGACCCAGCCCATCTCGGCACCTCCTTTCGCAGAGGCGGTGCTGAGCCTATCCTCCCGCAGTCCCTGCGTGCAAATTGCAGTTTACACCACTAGGGAACCGACCTTCCCCACCTATTTAAGGAGGGGGAGAGGGAGGCTCCATTCATCTCATCACATTCACAATCAACACTCCACCT